>NC_038247.2:32157045-32158040 GCF_000004515.6 Glycine max
AAATAAACCCTTGGAAGGCGCGGTTTTTTGATTTTGTGGTAGATGGTTTGCAGAAAGATAAATTTTTTTTAGGGTCATTTTTCTTAATTAGCCCTTCTTCTTCTGGGTTTTTCAATTCTTTCCAAGGATTACCCAATTGAGGACATGGATTAAATTTCTCATGGACGCTGCAAGCTGGGCTTTATTTCAAATGTCTGACATTTTTTTGTGGAGACCTACAATTTTGTAAATATTGTGGTGTTTGTATATTTAGGCAGCAGGTCTTATAGCATAATATACCAAAAGCTAGCTAGTAGACTATAACTAGCTAACACAAAATGATTTTAAGTAATTTTTTTTAAACCGGAAAATAAAATTTCATTAATGTAATGGTACCAGTAGTACCTAATTAAAACAGATACATAATAAAGTATATCTCATCCCCAGGTTAAATGAATATTTATCGCATGTATGAAGCAATAAATACCAATTAACCCGAAGTCCCAAACTTAGCATATTTATCCCAACTGAGTATATACAATTAACTATTCTCACCCATAAAAAGGTAGCTTGTGCATAGTACAAACGGAGACCACTATCAACATATCCCAACCACAGAAAGCACCGCTGCATGATAACAAAAAGGCCAGAAAACCAAGCATCTACAAATCCTCACACGATAGTGCCAAAATAAAGATGACCCGATAAGCTTATAGGACTTCCCTGTCTATCAAACTAGCTCCCGGATTCAAAGACCACATTTTCTTTTTTGGTGAAGCCGGGGGAACCCCCGCGAGATATATTAAAAGCCTCTAAAAAAGGCCGCCGAAGCTACATCAAAGATACGACTATTGTCTATAGACAGACCATACTTAGCAAGTGCATCGTCAACTTGATTAGCTTCGCAAAAAACATGCTTCCACAGTGTAAAAGCAAGATGGACACCGCATACATATTGCAAATCGGGCACAGGTCAGAATCCGTCATGCCCCTTTGAAGACGAGCCTAGTTGGTAA
>NC_038247.2:32158857-32162580 GCF_000004515.6 Glycine max
GCGTCAATGTATGATATTCAAGTTTATTAAGGCTTTCTTATGGAATAATATTTTATGTCCGCGTATCAACTCTAATAATCAAAGGAACCCTAAAACCAAATAAAAACTCAAAAAACTAACCCCTAAAATAAAAAACCTAAGCCTAACCCTAAAAAATAAGAACTAACCCTAACCCCTAAAATAAAAAACTAACCCTCACCCCTAAAATGTTCAGAACTAAACCCTAACCCCTAAAATAAAAAAAACTAACCCTCACCCTAACAATTAAGAACCAACACTGACCCTTAAAATAAAAAACTAACCCTCACCCCCAAAATGTTCAGAACTAAACCCTAAAATAAAAAAACTAGCCCTAACCCTAACAATTAAGAACTAACCCTAACCCTAAAATAAAAAAACTAACCCTAACCCTAACAATTAAGAACCAACGCTGACCCTTAAAATAAAAAACTAACCCTCACCCCCAAAATGTTCAGAACTAAACCCTAACCCTAAAATAAAAAACTAACCCTCACCCCTAAAATGTAATTTTGTTTCATTAGAAGTACACATTAAAAAAAGTAATTTTATTTCAACTTCTATATGTAATTTTATTTCATTAGAAGTACACATTAAAAAAAAAGAAATTTTATTTCAACTTCTAAATGTAATTTTATTTCATTAGAAGTACACATTAAAAAAAGAAATTTTATTTCAACTTCTAAATGTAATTTTATTTCATTAGAAGTACACATTAAAAAAAAGAAATTTTATTTCAACTTCTAAATGTAATTTTATTTCATTACATTCAACCCTAACCCCTCAAGTTAAGAACTAAACCCTAACCCTTATAAAAAAGTTAGCCCTAACCCCTAAAATAAAATTTGTTTACCCTAAACCCTAAAATAAAAAGAACTTAACACTAACCCCTAAAAAATAAACACTAAACCCTAAAATAAAAAATAAGAACTAAACCCTAACCCCTAAAATAATAAGAACTAACCCCTAACCCCTAAAACAATAAGGACTAACCATAACCCTTCAAATAAAAAATTTAACCCCAACCCTAAAATAACAAACACTTAGCCCTAACCACTAAAAAATAAACACTCAACCCTAACCCCTCAAGTTAAGAACTAAACCCTAACCCTTATAAAAAAGTTAGCCCTAACCCCTAAAATAAAATTTGTTTACCCTAAACCCTAAAATAAAAAGAACTTAACACTAACCCCTAAAAAATAAACACTAAACCCTAAAATAAAAAATAAGAACTAAACCCTAACCCCTAAAATAATAAGAACTAACCCCTAACCCCTAAAACAATAAGGACTAACCCTAACCCTTCAAATAAAAAAATTAACCCCAACCCTAAAATAACAAAAACTTAGCCCTAACCCCTAACAAATACGAACTAACCCCTAACCCCTAAAAAATTAGAAGTAACCCCTAACAAATAAAAAATAAGACCTAACCCTAACCCATACAATTAAAAAATTAACCATAACCCTAAAATAAAAAACTTAGCCCTAACCATAAAATAAAAAGAACTTAGCCCTAACCCTTAAAATAAAAAACTAAGACAAAATACTTAGACACTAACGTTTCTAACTAACGATCAACACCAATGTCACTCAACCTCGATTGATCCACTCCATTTATTTCAACTTCTAAATGTAATTTTATTTCATTAGAAGCACACATTCAACAAAAAGTAACTGACGATTTCATTGAAGACCAACAAGTAAATACATTGAACAAAACCTAAAGCAATACAAGTCAGACATGTAACATACATAAATCAATTAAATGAATTACTCCCACGGTCAGATTGCATTGGACATCGGCGCCTATTGTGCCCTTCAGCTCCACATCTACTACATTTTTGTCGGTGGTCAGATGGTTCGACCCAATCCATCTCATTCCTTATCCTTGTTGATTTTGGCCGACCTTTCGCACGAATTGTAGTTGGGTCATGGATTAGTGTCCATGCCTCATCAGAAGGAGGAATTGCCGCTTCATTCCCAAGAGGCCACCACTGTGCGGAGTATGCTTTTAAGATGTGCTCATTGGTGTAAACAACATATATATATTGGTAGTAGTTCATGCTCACGTAACCACAAGCTGCAATAATGTGTGAACATGGATAGTGAAGCGCAGAATACCTTCCGCATTGACAATAATGGCCATTCAAGTTAACTGCCCATTTTTGTCCGCCACGTTGTGTTATAGGATTGAAGGTCTCCTCTACTTCAAACCTTGTCGAGTGGATATCATACACGCGAACGATGTGCGAACAAGCTTGCTCTTGATTTTTCCTAAGTTCTGTAACAAGCTTAGAACAATAAACTTGGCCTTCTCTTAATTGTCTTTGGGCTTGGCGACCACGATCAACAAAGTACTTTCGGCACCTACTATATGTTGACTTGACCAACGCTGTTATTGGAATGCTGCGACAATCTTTCAACACCTTATTCACACATTCTGATAAGTTGGTTGTCATGTGACCATATCGTCGTCCAGATGTATCGTAAGCCATGCTCCATTTTTCCTTTGAGATTCGATCAATCCATCTTGCTATGGCTGGACTCAATTGACAAATTTTTTTTAAGTTTTGATCAAACACATGCTTGCAAGGAGTGTACGCTGCATCAAATTTGTTATCATCAAAAGTTGTACGTAGACATGAAACTAAAATTAAATTAATGTATAAAATAAACCTTACCCAATTTCTTGAACATCTCTTTTTGTTTCGCGTTGTTGAATTTGCGATTGAAATTGCTGGCTATGTGTCGGACGCAGTACACATGATAACCGTGGGGAGGTTGCCAACCAAGTGCTTCATTAGCGACAACAGACTTTATACTCGCGTGACGATCAGATATTAGACAAATTCCATTCTTATCTGTGACGTGTTCACGCAAGTGGGCCAAAAACCATGACCATGCTGTTAGCGTCTCGCCTTCGACCACGGCGAATGCTAGAGGAAGAACACCACCATTTCCATCTTGCGATGTGGCCATTAACAGGGTCCCACGGTATTTGCCGTATAAATGTGTGCCGTCAACTTGTATGATTGGCTTACAGTACTTAAAAGCCTCCTTGCATTGACCAAATGTCCAAAATACTCTATGAAATTGACGATGTTCGCGACTCACCCTATTACCAACAATAAAATCGTCATGTAGTATTTGAAAGTAAGAGCCATGGGAATGATTTTGCATGTGTGTTAGCCATGACGAGAGTTTCGCATACGACTCTTCCCAATCGCCATATTCAATTGCAATCGCCTTTTGTTTGGCCATCCATGCTTTTCTGTATGAAACCTTATAGGAAAATTCACTATTTATCCTTTCTTGAATCAAAGAAATTTTTATTGATGGATCTTCTCTGATCATGCCTGTAATTCAAATAAGTAAATAAAATTACAAATTAAAATAACAAATAACACAAAAGTAGGATAATATGAACATAAAAAACGTACCTACTACGCAAGTCGCAATTAAATTTGAATCAAGCTTCTCATGGTCTTGTGTCATAGTCATATTTAGACATGTGTGCGGTCCACCCCATTGTGTCACTTTCCATGCATCAGTTTTTTTGGATAAAATTGCCCTCATATTAAAAGGGCAAGGAGACTCTTCGGTGTTGTTGGGGCAACAAACGATATATTTGTGTGACTTCGTTTCAACAACCTTAAAACTTTGATGCACCTTCATCACCTTTTGTGTGAGTGCCTTTTTGACC
>NC_038247.2:32164423-32192180 GCF_000004515.6 Glycine max
TACGTCAAATTAAATAATTCAAAAAAAATTCCTTCAAAAACTATAAAGACTCACATATAATATTTATAACCGGAAGGGTCACACGTCAAATTTCTTCTAAGCCACAAAAACCATGAACAAAGAGGATTACAAATAATTAGTCATACTAATTTTAAAATAAAAATTCTAATTAAAAAAAATTCACTTAAACTTTACCTTCAAATTTTAGTCTAACAAATCAAATTATTACTTCAATTAAATATTTTGTCAATGATACAAATATAAACTATTTATTTGCTTGCTCTATTAAACTTAAACTACACATTCATACTTTATTCTAAAAAAAATTACTCTAATTAAATAATTTATGAAAAATTCCTCAACTTCACAAAAAATTTCAGACACAAAATAAAAGGGTTATAAATGAAAGGATTACACTTAAAATTTTTTTAGACGGAACATAATTAAAATTACAATTTTTTTATTAACTTATACTATATTTTATAATTAAAATTACAATTTTTTTGTTGTTAACTTGTACTATATTTTATCACAAGTAAAATGAAACTTCGTTTTTAACTCTAAACAAACCACAAAATAGTTAAGAAATAGCATCTAATTAGTTTTTGTCTTAAATTAAATTATATTTCAAATAATACCAAAACAATTCTATATGTCAAATACGGAAATTAAATTCATTCACAAAAACAGTTAAAAAAAGGCTTACAAATAATTACTGCTAATAATTTCTAAATTAAAAATCTAATTTACAAAATTAATGCAATTTGACCTCCAAATTTTATTCTAACCATAAAATTTATTACTTCAAAATAAAAAATTTATACATGAGAAATGAACAAAACTAAATAAGACTTATTTAAATAAATATAAAATACTTACTATAGAATCAACAAATTTCAAACTTCAAACGAAAGTCTTTCTTCCTCTCTTCAGTTTCTTACTCTCTTTCAGTATGAAATTTTGCAAGTATTGAGTATCATTGCAAGTGCTCTATTTAAACAAAATTTACAAGAAGAAAGCTGAAGCTATCTCTTAATTTACACGCCATTAAACTGTATGCATGTGAATAAGGTGTAGCATCTCTGAACCCCTAACCTGTGAACATTTACAGCTAGCTTTAAACCCTATTTCAGACCTTATGTTTAGTCTCATCATGAACAAGGAGAGCATGCGCAACCTGTGAACATCTACAGCTAGCTTTGAACCCTATTTCAGACCTTATGTTTAGTCTCATCATGAAAAAGGAGAGCATGTGCAACTTCCTACGTTGAGTATCATGCAACTGCTTTATTTAAACAAAATTTACAACAACAAAGCAATGCATGTGCCTCTGAACACCTGAATAACCAACCTGCTGCTGTCTTGTCATGAACAGGGAGCATCTCGCCAATGCTAACGGCGAGATTGCCCTTGCCCTATCTCGCCATCACGGTGGGCGAGTCCCACGCAGCTTGGGTGTCGCCATTCCCATTGGCGACACTGTCCTTTCTCCCTCCTACGTGGCCTATATCGCCACTACCAGTAACGATACCAGCCTCTCTCCACCTTTGCCGCCAGTGGCAATAGCGGCTTCAGCCTTGCCGCCAGTTTCAATGGCGGGTTACACCCAAGAACAGACCCCCTCCGTCATTACTTTTAAAACAAACCCCAATCCGTAAATAGTTTTTAAAATAAGCCCCCTTACGTAAATTTGCCATCAAACCGGTATAAACTTGACAAAAATCGGTTTTGAATCGGTATAAAGAAATGGGGATGAACCGATTTTTTTTTAAAAAAATAAAATCAGTTCAACCACATTTCAATTAAAAAATATTTTAGATTAAATTTTTTTAAAAAATCCGTTCAAATCAATTTTCTGCACTAGTTTTAAATTGATTCTTAACTGGTTGAGACTTATTTTCTCTACTTAGTTTAGATTGGTTTTTCACTGTTTCACAACAACTCTAAAAATATTCACACTTTTTAGAATTAATGAATTAATTATCAAACTAGTTCTCAATCATACCAATCGAATCAACCGACACACTCCAATAAAACTATGCTAGCAATGATAGCAACCCAGGAACAAGACCAAGAAGGAAGAGCAGAGCACCCATCTACCTTAAGGATTTCACTAGTCGTTAGTATCCATTGGTGAGAACCATGATGAGCTGGAATTGCTGAGCTGGATATCAAGGGAATAGCCCTTGATCCTTGTCTGTCATTACTAAGAATATTCCCTTTCTGTTAGGACCTGTCCACACTACAATACAAATTCTGTTATTATAAATTCATTATAAATACCCATCTAATGAAAGAAGGCAGCATGAATTTTCAAACCCAATACTTATCATCTTTAATTTTGTGCTTGGGAGGTCTGGCCCTCTAAGTCCAGGAATTGATCAATCATAACAAGCAACTAGGTAATTTTTACTTAGTTTGGCTGTTGCGCATGCAACATATAGTAACCCTATCCCTAGCTATGCTCTAGTATTTTTCAAAACTCTTCAGCATACACAACTCCTACTTCTTTGAAGTTTCATGAGATATTTTTCGTATTTTTTCACAATGAAATTATCACACACAAACAACAAAAATCTGTGGCTCTATCTCCAATTTTCTCGCAACCTTTAGTCACTGCCAAAATTCTCCAGTCTATATAACACAAACCCTCATCATAACCATTCCCACAAACCATACACTAAAACAAAGTTAATTATTACTACCAAAAAATAAACAGACCCTCTTTAAAGAAAACAATGGCAGTGACTAAGGTAGCATTGGTTGCTTCAGTGATGGCTAGCTTGCATGCTCATGATAACATGCTTTTATGGTGAATCAACCTTGCCGTCTGACCAAATCACTCTATGGCTCACTCTATGCATACCTTAAGAAGTGTTGGGAGGGAACGTGTCATCCTTGTGTTGCCAAGGTGTGTACTCTCTCAATGCTGCATACAAGAGTGTTGATGATCGAAGAGGTGCATGCCAAAGCATTAAGGATAGGGCAGTTGTTAGAACAAAGGATGAAAGTTTGAAAAAAAGAAAGGAAAAAAAAAGGCTTCAAGTCCCACATCGCTCAAGATAAACACTTGAATAGTGTTTCACTCCCTATATATAGAGAGCTCATTTCTTCATTTTTCCTTGCCCTAGTTGAGAAGTATTTCCTCAACTTTTCTTTCTCCCTCCCATATTTCAGCCGATGCATTTTTGACAAACTTCTCCCTCTTTCTTTCTGTCACTCTAAAATTTCGGTTGGCTTTAAGAGTGAATTTTTAAGTCATATTTTTCGGTTGGCTTTAAGAGTGACTTTTTAAGTCATATTTTTCGGTTGGCTTTAAGAGTGACTTTTTAAGTCATATTTTTCGGTTGGCTATAAGAGTGACTTTTTAAGTCATCTTTTTCGGTTGGCTTTTAGAGTGACTTTTTAAGTCATATTTTTCGGGTGGCTTTAGAGTGACTTTTCAAGTCATACAAGAGGGTGTAATTCTAGAAAAGGTTCCCTCAGTGCAGTGAGAATCTTACACACTCATCTGGGCTGTTTTATCCTGGGGACGTCGTGGTTGATAGTCTGCTTGCACAATTTTTTGGCAGTGCTATGAAACGTCTTAAAGAAAGCGACATTGTCCGTGACTCAACCAGTAATTTTTTCGGTTTGCCATAAACTATTGTAACAACAATTTTAAGACGGTTTCCCGTAGATGTTACTGGCTCAAACAACAATGACCTCAACAAACCTTCTAGGTTTGAAGGGAATCATTTCAAACGTTGGCAACAAAAGATGATGTTTTATTTAACTATGAGAAAAGTTGCCTATGTTTTGAACACTGATATTCCGGTGGTACTTGAGGATGCTGAGAAGGATGTGAAGGATAAAATGACTATGGAATTAGCTCTCTGGAATGAAAATGATTACCTATGCAAGAATTTCATTCTGAATGGGTTAGCTGATGATCTCTATGATTATTATAGCCCATATAAGTCTGCCAAATTAGTTTGGCTGGCTTTGGAAAAGAAGTATGATACTGAGGAAGCTGGGACTAAAAAGTATGCTGTTAGCCGCTACCTCAAGTATCAAATGACTGATGATAAATCAGTAGAGTCTCAATCCCATGAGATACAGAAAATTGTTCATGATATCATATCAGAGGGTATGACATTGGATGAGCAATTTCAGGTTGCTGTCATCATAGACAAATTGCCTCCTGGCTGGAAGGATTTCAAAAACCTTCTCAGACACAAGACCAAAGAATTCTCTTTGGAGTCTCTGATCACACGTCTGCGCATTGAGGAAGAGGCACGCAGACAAGATCAGAAAGATGAAGTGTTGGTTGTGTCTCACAACAACACTAAAAGGAAGAACATAGGTGCAGTTCTGAAGCCTATTGGCAAAAACTTTAAGAATAAGAACCGCAATATGAGCAATACCTCCAACCGCAACAAGAACCCCCCAAGGGTCCAACATGCTAGACAACATCCACCTGCCAAGAATAATCCCGGTGAGCCATTCCTCTGCTACAATTGTGGCAAATCGGGACATATGGCACGTAAATGCAGAAATCCTTCAATGACAAGTGCTCCCCAGGCTAACATGACTCAAGAGCCATACTTAGCTGTGATAACAGAAATCAATATGATTGGAGGATCAGATGGATGGTGGGTAGACACTGGCGCCTCCCGCCATGTCTGCTATGATCGTGCTATGTTTAAAACATACACGAATGTTGAAAATAAGAAAGTGTTGCTGGGTGATTCCCACACCACTACTGTTGCTGGAACTGGAGATGTTGAACTGAAGTTTACCTTTGGAAAGACTTTGATTCTCAAAGATGTGATGCATACTCCAGAGATGAGAAAGATTCTGGTTTCTGGTTTTCTTTTAAACAAGGCTGGGTTTACTCAGATCATAGGTGCAGATTTATTTACTTTTACCAAGAATGGGGTATTTGTAGGGAAAGGGTACGCCACTGATGGCATGTTCAAATTGAATCTTGATATTAATGAAGTTTCTCCTTTTGCTTACATGTTGTGTGATTTTAATATTTGGCATTCTAGACTTTGTCATATAAATAGTCGTTGCATATCTAACATGAGTAACTTAGGTTTTATTCCAAAGTTATCTTCAAATCACTTTGAGAAATGTGTTTTTTGCAGTCAATCTAAAATAACTAAGAAATAACATAAATCAGTAGTTAAAGAATCTGAGCCATGGATTTAATACATTATGATATATGTGAATTTGATGGAACATTGACCAGAAATGGAAAACGATATTTTATCACTTTTATTGATGATTGCTCTGATTATACATATGTATATCTTATGAAAAATAAAAGTGAAGCGATAGACATGTTTAAGTTATTTGTAACAGAAATTGAAAATCAATTCAATAAGAAAATTAAGAAACTTCGAAGTGATAGAGGCACAGAGTATGATTCCAGTTTGTTTAATGAGTTTTATAATTTGCATGGAATCATACATGAGACGACTGCTCCATATTCACCTGAAATGAACGGTAAAGTTGAAAGAAAGAACAGAACTTTTACAGAATTAGTTGTAGCTACTATGTTGAGTTCTAGTGCAACATCTTTTTGGTGGGGCGAAATTTTGTTAACTGTTTGTTATGTGCTAAATAGAATCCCCAAATCAAAAAGCAAGACATCTCCCTATGAGATATTAAAGAAAAGACAACCAAATTTGTCTTATTTGAGAACTTGGGGATGTTTGGCCTATGTAAGGATCCCAGACCCTAAGAGGGTTAAACTTGCAAGTAGAGCCTATGAATGTGTGTTCATTGGTTATGCTATTAATAGCAAAGCGTATAGGTTTTATGACCTAAACACAAAAGTGATCATAGAGTCAAATGATCCTGATTTTTATGAAAATAAATTTCCTTTTAAATTAAGGGATAGTGGGGGTACTTCATCCAGTTATCTTCCTGCTATTAGTAGTGAAAATCTTGCACAACCAGAACCAGATATAGAGCCTCGAAGAGGTAAGAGAGCAAGAATTGCTAAAGATTATGGGCCCGATTATATGGCTTATACATTAGAGGAGGATCCATCAAACCTCCAAGAAGCTTTGTCTTCTTTGGATGCTGACTTGTGGCAAGAAGCCATTAATGATGAGATGGATTCTTTAGAATCTAACAAGACATGGCATTTAGTAGACTTGCCTCCTGGTTGCAAACCAATTGGTTGTAAATGGATCTTGAAAAAGAAACTAAAACCTGATGGTACTGTGGATAAATACAAGGCTCGCCTTGTAGCCAAGGGTTTTAGGCAAAGAGAGAATGTGGATTTCTTCGACACCTTTTCACCAGTCACTAGAATAACATCTATTCGAGTGCTAATATCTCTTGCTGCTATTCACAGTTTAGTGGTACACCAAATGGATGTTAAAAATGCTTTTTTAAATGGTGAATTGGAAGAGGAAATCTATATGGAACAACCTGAAGGGTTTGTGATTCATGGACAAGAAGATAAAGTCTGCAAGTTAGATAAATCTTTGTATGGCCTAAAACAAGCACCTAAGCAGTGGCATGAAAAGTTTGATAACTTAATAGTCTCGAATGGGTTTAAGGTGAATGAAAGTGACAAATGCATTTACTACAAATCTGTAAATAATATTTGCACTATCATATGTGTATATGTCAATGATCTTCTCATATTTGGTTCAAATATTCATGTAGTGAACGATGTGAAATCATTGTTGTGTAACAACTTTGATATGAACGACCTCGGAGAAGCAAGTGTAATCCTTGGTATTAAGATTACTAGGTCAAAAGAGGGAATTTCTCTGGATCAATCTCACTACATTGAGAAGATCTTAAAGAAATATGACTACTTTGACTGTAAACCTGCTAGTACACCATATGATCCAAGTGTAAAACTATTTAAGAACACTGGTGAAGGTATACGACAAACTGAGTACGCAAGTATCATTGGCAGCCTTAGGTATGCCACTATTGTACTAGACCCGACATAGCCTATGTTGTGGGATTATTATGCAGGTTTACCAGTAGACCTAGTATGGAGCACTGGCACGCTATTGAAAGGGTAATGAGGTACCTTAAAAGAACCATAAACCTTGGATTACATTATAAAAGGTTTCCCGCTGTACTTGAAGGATACAACGATGCAGATTGGAACACTCTTTCAGATGATTCCAAAGCAACCAACGACTATATATTTAGCATAGCTGGTGGGGCTGTTTCTTGGAAGTCAAAGAAACAGACTATCTTAGCTCAGTCCACTATGGAATCTGAGATGATAGCACTAGCAACTGCTAGTGAGGAAGCAAGTTGGCCGAGAAGCTTACTTGCAGAGATTCCTTTATGGGAAAGACCGATACCAGCTATGTTGATCCATTGTGATAGTACCGCGGCTATTGCAAAAATTGAGAACCATTATTACAATGGTAAGAAACGACAGATACGTCGTAAGCACAACACTGTTAGAGAATTACTCTCAACAGGAGCTGTTAGAGTGGATCAGGTACGCACTGATGATAATTTAGAAGATCCTTTGATGAAAGGATTAGCTAGAGAGAAAGTCCATAACACTTCTAAAAGAATGGGACTATTGCCCTTACTGCGATGATCATTCATGATGGTAACCCGACCTAAATGGCTGGAGATCCCAAGAACTAGGTTCAATGGGTAATAACAAGTTATGAAGTGATATGAGATGAACATGCTATTATAAGTGAAAGCAACATGATTCCTGAAGTAACAAGAGGATGAGTTATGAAAAAATTCATAATTCTTAATGAGATCTATACTCTATGTTGAGTGGAGTACCTAGGCTACAGGAGTACTCTTGATAGACTCACTTATGTGAATGTTGAAGTGGGGGCCGCTTCATATGAAATTTTGGGCAAAAATTTCTAGAGCGTTCACTATACCGGGATAGACGTGCATGGCCTTTAACGCAAGGGCTTTATAGAATACACCTATGAAAAGGTTGTGTGTGGTTTGATGTTGGAGATAGAGTTCAAGACTTCGAGTCACTCTAGTAAAATCTGAATCTTACTCACTATGCAAAGGTTCAAGTTGTATGACACCTTTGTTTATGCACAATTTTATGAAATCCTCGAAAATCTTCTTTTCAAATTTCAAGTGGGGGATTGTTAGAACAAAGGATGAAAGTTTGAAAAAAAGAAAGGAAAAAAAAGGCTTCAAGTCCCACATCGCTCACGATAAACACTTGAATAGTGTTTCACTCCCTATATATAAAGAGCTCATTTCTTCATTTTTCCTTGCCCCAGTTGAGAAGCATTTCCTCAACTTTTCTTTCTCCCTCCCATATTTCAGCCGATGCATTTCCGGCAAACTTCTCCCTCTTCCTTTTTGTCGCTCTAAAATTTCGGTTGGCTTTAAGAGTGACTTTTTAAGTCATCTTTTTCGGTTGGCTTTAAGAGTGACTTTTTAAGTCATATTTTTCGGTTGGCTATAAGAGTGAATTTTTAAGTCATCTTTTTCAGTTGGCTTTTAGAGTGACTTTTTAAGTCATATCTTTCGGGTGGCTTTAGAGTGACTTTTCAAGTCATACAAGAGGGTGTAATTCTAGAAAAGGTTCCCTCAGTGCAGTGGGAATCTTACATAGTGATCTGGACTGTTTTATCCTGGGGACATCGTGGTTGATAGTCTGTTTGCACAATTTTTTGGCAGTGCCACGAAACGTCTTAAAGAAAGCGACATTGTCCGTGACTCAACCAGTAATTTTTTCGGTTTGCCATAAACTATTGTAACAACAGCAGCATTCATTCCTGGCATTTACTGCACACGTGTCAATCAACTTGGTCCAAGATGTGGCTCTAAGTGTCCCTTCAAAGTGTACCCTTCCACTAACTGCTCAGCATAAGTACCCCTAAACCATTTTTCTTGAAAAATGAAGGTGACACTTTTTTTAGGATGGACTGAAATTTAATAGAAATTACCAATTTTAATAAGTGTTAATTTTCTCTCAAATTAAAACTCATCAAATTTGATATTTTTTAATAAATTTTAATCAATCATAAAAAATGTAAAAAAAAGTTAGAATTTCTCTTCACCTAAAATTGATCATTGAAAATATTTGCCATTATTTACATTAATTTTGATGTGATGTGCAGGGTGCCGTAAACATTAGGCAAAGGGTGCCATATCAAGTCTATGGTGTCACTAGTACTAGTAATGGTGTGGAACGATTACATTGTGAATTATGAAGAAATATTTTACTTAATTAGAAGGAAATAGGGTTAAGGATCGTGTTTAAGGATCCAACGATTGAATGCCTTGAAGTATATATCAGCAATAAAAGATATCCCTTTTAATTAATTTATCATTTTCTCTACAAGGCTGTAGTAATTTGAAAGTGAACATTAATGTGTTAGAAAATAAAATAAATTAAAATAAAATAAATGAGAAGAAAGTGAAAAGCCTTAAACTAAATAACAAAAACAACAGTAACAAAATAACTTCAAAGAACATGGATTAACAATGCAATATAACATACAATAAGTATAAATGAAAATAATTTTAAGGGAGAAATTTTAAATAGCTTAGGTTGAAGCGCTCAAACGCTATTCTTAGAGAGAAAATGTTCCTACTGCACTAATAGGAAAATCTGATTGCGCTCATCTCCTACGATATAACCCGTTGGTTCTGATCGTGTGTAGCGAGAAGGATCCCAAACTTTCTGAACACCAATGTTTTTGCTCTCAAAAAAAAAATATTGTTTTATAAGAAAAGGAAGAGAAAAAAAAATTTGTATGTGACTAAAGGAGGAGAGATATATATAAACACGACCCAACAATCTTGTTACGTAACATTAAGAAAAAAATTGCACCACCTTCAATGCTAACAAACCAAAACAAACAAATGTGCCCCCAACGTGCAAGTGGAAGATGGAGAAAAAAAGAATCTCGACAAACCAAATATTGTTGGAGCTAACCACTAAGTTTAACAAAAAAATCTTGTTACATTAAAAATCAAAACAGAATAAAACAAATATTATACAAAATTAATATAAGTTAAAATTATAAAACAAATATTTACTACCATTCTCCCATGTAATTTAAAATTTAAAAATATTTTAAAAACACAATTTGTATAGCAACATAAAAGAAAGAACATGTGATATTATATTTGAGTATAAGGAACCTTTCGGGTTTGAGGCTTATACTTAGGGTTTATGAACTTCCACCTGAAAAAAATGTAGAGACTTAATTTTCTTGAACTATACCTTCTTTAACCGAACTTTACTATATAACCCCTACTATATTGACATCCATTTAGGTTCTAATCAGTGGTTGTGTGTTACATGACCTTTTGCATGTATCTTGTTTCATGAGTATCACTTAGAGATTAGTCCATATCTTACAGTGGCGGCCCTATCACCACACTCACTAGGTGAATCCTCAAATAGTATTAAGAGGTATTTTTTTTACCAAAAGAAAAATACACATATATAAATACTTCAACCTTAATATTGCCACAATTTATAATACACTTTTTCACAAGAATGAGAAATGGAAAAATTCCACAAAATTTGATTTTGGTGTACTTTAGTCAACAAACAATTTCGTTGTTACCCGTTGAACTTCATTCATGGGATCACCAATAGCACGGAGAAGGGTGTCAATTGTTGTAACTAAATAATTAATGAGCTTTAGTCTCAGTCCCATCGACGACTCAAGTACTTGTTGGCGCATCAACCCTTTTGTAAGTGAATCCGCAATATTGTTTTCTGACCTAACAAAGTCAAGAGAAATGACACCATGAGAAATCAAATTTCTGATAGACTTATGTCTCACTCTTAAGTGTCTTCTTTTTTCATTAATTTTTTTTATAGTAAATTTAGATATAGAAACTTGACTATCACAATGCATTGAAATAGGAGGTATTGGCTTATTCAACAATGGCAAATCGCATACCACCAATTTTTAAGAAACTTAGTCTCACTAGTAGTAGTATCTAAAACAATAATTTTTGCTTTCATGGTAGAACGTAAAATAATAGTTTGTTTAGCAGATTTCCATGATATTGCACCACTAGCTAAAGTAAAGATATAACCACTTGTCAATTTTGTTTCATCAGAATCAGAAATCCAATTTGTATCACTAAACCCCTTAATTAATGTAAGAAAACATGTATAATGAATGTCAAAATTAATGTTTCCTTTTAAGTATCTAAAAACCCTTTCTAATGCAATCCAATGAGAATGATTAGGATTATTAGTATACCTTCCTAATCTACCATCTGCATATCCAATGTCAGGTCTAGAGAAGTTTGTCAAATACAACAAAAACCAATAATTTGAGAATATTTAAGAGACGAAATTTCTTTACTCAAAATTTTCTTTAACTTAATGGATGAGTCATAAGGAGTAGAAACAAGTTTCACATCAAAATAATTAAACTTCTTCAATAGTTTTTCAACATAATGTGATTGGGTTAAAACCATGCCATCATTTTTCTTTATAAGCTTAATACCCAAAATCACATCTATAGGACCAAGGTCTTTCATATCAAAATTACTAGACAAGAAAGACTTCATATCATTTATGAAATGCATATTACTACCAAATATCAATATGTCATCCACATACAAACATAAAATGATGCATCCACTATCATCAAATTGTTTCACATACACACATTTATCACTATTATTGATTTGAAAACAATATGAAAGAACAACTTGATCAAACTTTTCGTGCCATTGCTTTGGAGGTTGTTTCAAACCATATAAAGATTTAACAAGTTTGCAAAATTTCTTTTCTTTACCCGGTTCTACAAAACCTTCAGGTTGGCTCATATAAATTTCTTCTTTTAAATCACCATTTAAAAAAAGCTGTTTTTACATCCATTTGATGAATTTTCAAATTAAAAACACAAACAAGTTTAATTAAAACTCTAATAGTAGTAACTTTAAAAACCAGAGAATATGTATAAAAGAAATCTACACCTTCTATTTGTTGTTTACAACCAATCACAACAAGTCTTGCCTTAATTTTTTCTATAGATCCATCAATTTTTAATTTCTTTCAGAAAACCCACTTACAACCTATACTTTTACAACTAGGGGGAAGATTAGTAAGAAATAAGTTTTTTCAGTTTTAAGAGAAATCATTTCATCATTAATATCTTCTTTCCAAAAAGGTGCATCAATAGACCTCATGGTCTCACCATAAGTTTTAGGATCATCTTCAAGTAGAAAAGAGTAAAATTTAGAACCAAAATCCGTAACTTTTTTAGATCTTTTACCCCTCCTAGGTTAAAAAACAACGTCTTTATTAGTGTTACTACAAGATGGTAAATTAGAACAAGAAGTATCACAAATAGATTTAGATAATTTATTTTTTAAAGGAAAAATATTTTCAAAGAAAGTGACATCTCTAGATTCCAAAATTGTATCATAAGAAATTTTAGACACTTATGAATTAACAACCAAGAATCTATAAATAGTATTATGCAAAGTATATCCAACAAAAACACAATCTACAATTTTTGGTCCAATTTTTCTTTTCTTATTAATACAGATGTTAACCTTTGCAAGACACCTTCGCACTTTAAGATATTTTAGATGTGGTTCTCTTTTTCTCCATAGCTCATAAGGGGTTTTTTAAAATTTTTTATAAGGTACCCTATTAAGAATATGACATGCAGAATATAAAGTTTTCCACATATTTTTTGGCAAACCAAAACTTATAAGAATAGCATTCACCATATCAAGCAAGGTACGGTTCTTTCTTTCCATAATACCATTAGATTGAGGAGCATACAAAGGTGTGTCACTTTATGAATAATACCATACATTTCACAAAAAAATACTCATCTCTAAAGATGTGTATTATCCACCTCTATCAGAACGTAAAATTTTAATTTTTCTTTCTAATTGATTTTCTACTCTTGTTTTATATACTTTGAACTTATCAAACCACTTTTGTGATAAAGTAATAAAGTATCTCTTACCATCACATGTTAACGCATCATTACTATCACATACATCACTATGAACCAATTCAAGCAAGTCAGTTTCTCTTTCAATACATGTAGTAAAACCTTTCTAGGCTGCTTTGCTTGAATACACACACTATTAGAAAATATGCTTTTTACATTGGTTATTTATGACTTTCTACATCGGTTTTTAACCGATGTTGAAAGTATTATCATTAACACCAGTTTTTTAAAACCGATGTTAACGTAAAATTGACAACATCGGTTATTTAAATAACCGATGTTATATAATAAGAATTACACCAAAAAAATGTATGAATGTTGATAGTTCACATCGATTTTTATACAAAACCGATGTTAACGTATAAGTTAACATCGATTCTATATAAAAATTGATGTTAACTTTCAAACGTTAACATCAGTTTAAGTAAAAAACCAATGTTAACTTATACGTTAACATCGGTTTTTGTAGAAAACCGATGTAAAAATTTTAACATCGGTTTTTAACAGAAACCGATGTTAACGTATAAGTTAACATCGATTTTTTAAAAAATCGATGTTATTAGGAATTTTTTTAAATACTCTCTCTGTTTTTGTAAAAAATCCAAAATTTAACCAGTAAATTTGAAATTAGACCACATAGCACAACATATATCATTTGCATTCTGCTTTCAAACAGGTTTTAGCAGAAAGCTAGCTAGTAAACTATCAATTGTAAAAAGTCAATTAATAACTATGAATACATAATTTATTAATAACTATCAACAAAGATTATTCAATGTTAAAATGAAACAAAAATTGTAAAAAATGTAATGCAAGCTAGTAAACTAATTAAGTAACCTAAAGTTACATAGTTTCCTAACATCCTAAGTTTGATTTCTAACTTTGAGATAATACTGTGCCTATTGGATGCGAAGCGCCTTCAATCTCTCTGCTTCCAATGGTCTAACATCATTAAAATACTGCATGATCAAATAAAACATAAGTTAATAATGTAATACCAATGATACTAAAATCAGCTTTGTTTGAAATAAACAATTATTGTTTCCCAATTATTTCTGAAAGTTCCTAAGATTATCGTGGACATCCAGTACATGACGTAATAGCTGCACTCAGTGCTTCCTTTTTGTCTATTACACTAAATACATAATGAAATTTGGATATTAAACGTTAACTACAATTAGTGTACATACACATAAAATATATATATGTAAAAGTTTTATTTAAATCACGTACCTTAACAACAATCCACCTAGCACCAGCCTTGGATTTAGGTTGTGGAGTATCATCAAGTCCTTTCAAAGCACTGTTGAATACAAGGAACATTAAAATTTTGATGTTGTTGAGTTATGCTAATGCACATGTATTGAAAAACAACACTGACCTGTTAATTATCCTTTAAGGTAGTTGTTTGGCCTGTTATGCAAGGAACAAAACCAAACAAAAAGACTTTCCTTAGGAAAAATGACGACCATTTGCCAGTTTGTGCTGCAGCGGAGACCAATATGAGTTATTGTAGTATTATACATTATTTAAATTCAGTTGTTCAGTTTGACTTACCCATTCGGTAGGCTCCAAGGTAGACATCGCGTTTTGAACTTTGCATCCAACTCTTCATGTAACTTTCAGATTCAAATTGTGATTGCCTAGATCTCTGAATGGACTGTGGCTCGAGGAATCCATACACATTGGAATTCCCCGTTCGCATACTTGTCTCAGTCAGATGCCTATTGTTGTTAAGACAAAGTTAATTATGTATGAATTTAAAACAATAACTTAGGTAATTAACAATAATCTAAATTGACTTACAGAATCCACAACTCTATAACAGATATGCTGAGACATTGACCACCGCGTACAATTTCAGAGAGATCTTCATACTTTATGTACAATAGGAAGTGTTCATTAAACACCCCGAACATGGTAGCATCCCACATTAAACACCCGTCAATGTGATCAAATATAGGGGATCATCGACCTCATGATTTGGCCTATCTGGAGGTTTTGCTGGAGACACAACTGCCTATTTATCCAACATAGTTAATTAACATAATTTAATTACAAAGAACAATTCAATTGAAAAAAAGAAGCATATAATGAGAGTAAAATACCTGTTGTGATAAACACTTGACGAGATGTGTCGGCCAAGCAAGGAAGGTGTTAAGTGCCTACCCCACTAAAATAACCTCATCAGTGGGTACAGGAACGAAAGCCTCTGCATCTTTAACCTCCTCAACACCAACCTTCACTTAGTCATGCAACAAAGGGATGTTGTGAACAGCTGTGGATCCCTCATAAACTATTCCTAGGGCAACCAGGCGGGAAGGATTTTCTTCGATGTACAACCCACATTTGTCTGAGTCACCCATGTCTGGATCGGTCAGTGAGGGATCAACACAACTCCCCTTTGTGCTGACACAAGCAATTGAGGGACCAACCTCAGGCTCCGGAGGCAGTGCAAGTCCCTGCGATTGGATCTGTGATTGCAATTGGGACTGCATCTGGCTAAAGGATAACATTAGCTGCTGAGTCACTTTTTCATTGATTGACTCCTCCAGTTGGTCCCTGATTTGTTGAGTCAGCTGTTCGAGTTCTTCAGGAGCCATGGAGGAAGAACTGCGGGAGGTTCGTGGAGCCAATCAAAAGTATTGCTTTATGGTCACACCGGCTCCAGCAACACGCACACGACCAGGGTGTTCTGGTCGCCCAATGGCAGCAACAGTCAGGAGATCCTGACGTCCATGGGGGACAAACGAACCCTGTGACGCTTGCTCCTCCAAAGAATCCTGTACAAAACACATATTTGTTTAGTCATTCACAGAATAAACAAATATAATTACAATTCTTAATTGAAAATGACTTACAATCTTCTCAGCAATTTCCTTTGCTGCCTCAGACGTCATCTGCCCAGTTTTCTTGGTGTGGGCCATCTTCCACTTCACGTGTCATCTGATAGGAGAGAGAGGATCAATCACGCCCTCAGTGCTTTCGGATTGAGCAGCTTCCTCTAGTTTTTTCTTTGTCTTCTCAGCCATCAACTTCTATTCTAAATATTCATAACCCCCACAATACAACACGTGGGGGCGGTGTTTTGCTTTTGGATAGCCTGTGCCTTTTTCCGCACATCCTGAAAAAATTGAACATTAATGAAAATTATTACTACAATGTATTATAAGAACTGAATTTTTAGTGGAAAACAATTAAAATGACAAAATACATACCTCCTAGGAGGGGTCTCTGCGGGTCTGACAAAACTGGGCCCATTTCACATTGCTAATGTCGTATTTTTCACAAATAGTGTCGTCCACACTGTCCTTGTCGACTGCAAGTGCCCATTTCCTCGTCAAATCAGATTTAAACTGTCTCCACCGCTCCCCGACAGTTTGAAGTACTTTTTTCTTTGTCCTACCATTAGAAGCTTCAGGGATATCAAATTCAGCTTGACAAACAATAAATTAGGTTTTATTGTTAGTAAATTATAAATTTTGGCTAATAAAGAAAATGAAAGATGAAAACTAAAATACCTAAATATCCTCCCATATCAAATCCTTCTGAGTAGCAGGGACTTCCTTCCAAGTGTTGTATGTCACGTCGACCTTATCATGAGCGATAATCCCCAAATATATTCTTAATTTCTTCTTGTGCGGACTATCGTCCTTCCCGGTCGCAGGATCGATGTGGACCACCGATCTCTCTGCCCCAGGTGGTCTAGTGGCCAAGGATCGTAGTCGTGTGGCTTTGCGTGTTCGCTTCAAGGTAGATGGAAACTCTGATGCTACTATAGCAGGAGGAGGAGGAGGAGGAAGATGAGGAAGAGGAGGCGAGGCAGGTGGAGTAGTCATGGGCCTGTAAAGAAAAAAAATTGAGTTAGTTAACATTATCAAAAAACTGAATCAATTATGTAAATGAATGTACCGAAATGAAATACATAATTAGAAAATTAAATTAGACGATGTTAATTAATTCTCCTTCATCATGATCATTACGATTAGCATGAACGTCGTCATCTTTTTCTTCTCTGACGACGTTAGGAGTCATTTGTGTGGACAAAGGACTAACATAAGTATCAATGTACGAATCATCATCTTCTACATTAACACCAATTGTTTTCTCGTGTAGAACCACAAACCACCTTTCATCACAAGGGTCTTGAACATAAAATACCTGCTTAGCTTGTTCTGCCATGATGAAAGGGTCATTGTGGTAAGCTAGTTTCTTTAGGTCTACCAACGTAAATCCTACATCATTGGTCCGCACACCGGTGTTGCTGTCAACCCATTTACATTTGAAAACACAAACAGTAAATTTGACATAGTTAAGCTCCCAAATTTTATCAATGAGCCCAAAGTAAGGGATGGAAGCTACACAGGGATTGTCATCATGTACACTGGCGAAGTGTTGAGATTCAGCCCTTAGGGTGACCCTGCTTTTTTGCATTGTACTTATCTCTTCTTGTGCTTTTGTATAAAAGGAATACTTGTTTATGTCGTATTCTTGCCAAGTTATAACATTTCTTTTAGGCCCATTTGCTAGCTTTCTTAATGTTTTAGAAACATTTTCATCAGCAAAGATTGTATCTTTAAACCAATTGTCATACCCTAATTTCGTCCGGGGACCTTTGCTTGGTGGCATGCAACTTGTGTTTGGTCATTTTGAGGTGCTTGGCACCCATCATTAGGCAGTTTGTGAAGTTCCGTGACGTGCCGGAAATCAAAAGAAAGTATTGATGCACAATCCGTAAGGTTCCGTGACACACCGGAAATCGAAAAGGAAGCATCGTTGCACAATTCGTGAGGTTTCGTAAGTCAAAAAAGGGATGATTATGTAATCCGCAAGGTTCCGTAACATTACGGAAAGAAAACAAGTATCGTTGGCGACACGTAAAGTTTCGTAACGTTACGAAAAAAATCACCAAAAAAAAGGCAAAGGGGGGTGTATTTAGTAAAATGGGGGTGGAAATAGTAATTTTTGAATCTGGGCCCTTCTAGAGGTTTCTGGGAAATTTCATGCTTAAGGTTGAAGTAACCTAGCTCGCCTGGGCAAGCTAGGTGGCCACCACACCCCCCGTTTTGTTGAAAAATGGGATTCCGGGGCTTCCGGGACACCCGTAATGCTTCCGTAAAATTCCCATAACCCTAAATAAGCATATTTAACTTAATACGGGTGAGAGGGAAGAGAAAAAAAGAAGAAAATCAAGTCCTATATGCTTCCGTAACTTTTCCGTAAATCACGAAAGAAGGGGGGTGAACTTATCAAAATTGCGGGTGCAAATAACTATTTTCAAAATTTCAAATTTGGGCCTTCCAAAACATTTTGGAAGCGGGGTTGCTTATGGAGGAAGCAACCTAGCTCGCCTGGGCGAGGTGAGCTCGCCTAGGCGAGCTGGGCGGCAACCTCCTCCCCCTTTTTCCTATAAATAGGCTGAAGGGGCTGTTCTAAGGATCCCGGAGCCCCCTGGCTATGTATTTCAGCTGTTTTGGGTGAAAAAAATTGTTTCCGTGAAGAAAATCCAAGCCGAGGTGCTTCCGTAACGCTTCCGAGATGTTTCCGTAAGCAAATCCGTGAAGGTTTTCGTCCGTTCTTCATCCGTTCTTCGTTCTTCAACGGGTAAGTTTTCGAATCCGAGACTTTCAATTCATTTCTTGTTTTTTTAAGCTTTCATCTTTATTTCGTTCATTTTTGATTTCTTTTCTTCCGTCTTTAACGCGCTTTTACCGTTTATTTAAGCCATTTTCTCACCTAATAAATGATAAAATGAATTTCAACCGATCATTTGTGTTGTAATCTCATTTAATCACTTTTAAAACGAAATCTAACCGATCGTTCACGCTATAACCTCGGTTAAACCAAAAAAAGTAAAATAATAATAAAATAATCAAAATATCTTGAAAAATAATAATAAAATAATCAAAATATCTTTGAATAAAATAACCAAAAAAATCAATCGGACGTTTTTCTTTGGAAGTTTCCTTGAATGAATTGATTAATAACTAAAGTGAAACTAAGACTAAAATCAACTCACAAATCAAGTTTTGTCCAAAAAATCACTAAAAACCGTTTTAAGGTCCAACGCCTTAAACGGTCCTCTTTGCTTTTATCGGTTAACATGGACCGTTCAAAAGCATAAAACCAACATGTAACTTTATCGCTTTTGCAAGAACTACGTAGGTCTGATTTCCTCATCGCAATTGAGGATACGTAGGAGCAAAAACCCCGCTTTTGTCGACCACCCCGAGAGATCGTTAATGGTCCAAGTGCCTTAACGTTTCTCTCCTTTAAAAAACAAGAGATTGTTAATGGTCCAACGCCTTAACGTTTCTCTCCTTTCAAAATCAAAAGATCGTTTAAATGGTCCAACACCTTAAATGACCTTTTTGTTCAATCAAAATGTATCTTGCAAAAAGATAAAAAAACAACTTAACCAAACACTTTGTTCCGAAAGAACTACGTAGGTCTGATTTCCTCATCACAATTGAGGAATACGTAGGAGCAAAGGGAAACACCCTTGTCGACCACAAAAATAGAAAAAATATAAAAAGGGTATAAAGGATATAAGGACATAAAAGGGAACGTAAAAATCAAAGTCATGTTTGCACATTCGATTAAAGGCTGCCGTCCCTTGTGACGGATGTGTGGGGTGCTAATACCTTCCCCGTGCGTAAATACAACTCCCGAGCCTTTCACTTAAAAGTTTGTAGATCGCGTCTTTTCCGGTTTTTCCGACGTTTTCCTCAAATAAACATTGGTGGCGACTCCGCGCGTATTCCTTTCGTGGAACACGCATCCCGCGAGTCACGCGTCGCCCTCCCGCCGAAGGGTAGGTTGCGACAGTTGGCGACTCCACTGGGGACTATTTTTAGAGAGTTAGGCCATTTAATCTTGTGCAATGTTTTACCATGACTTACTCCTTTGTTGGTTTTCCTTCATTATGTTCTTGTATATATAACTCTTTGATGCTTTTTAGTGCATTTTTTGTATGCTTGAGGTAAATATTAATTCATTTGATGCACACAAACACTAACACTATTTGCACACACGGTGAGTTGAAAAAGGGCCATATACCCGGGTTCGTGGGAACATAAGGAGTGGAGGTGAATCCGTGATCATGCTAGGTCTCCGACTTGCTTGATTACAGTGAACCCTCATCTAGAGTTTTTCTCTTTGAAAACATATTGTTGCTAGTAGTCCCTACTGCTGCAGTATGTTCTTCGAAGGGGATGATACCTCTAGAAACCATCAAGAGAGATATGACTACCTTGGGGGTTATTACTAAAAGCCTAGTTAGCTCTCTCCCTTATAGGTCCCTTAAATAGGGGCATGGAGCAAACACGCTGCGTGCCATTTTTCACACTGCCATGCATAAGTGTCATATACCCTTTTGCCTATATTCAGTGAGTATTGTCATACTATGTACATTCTCGTGTTGTGCCTTTCGCATATGCATCGCACATGGGTTCTGTCTTGATCCCCTCTGTAAACAAACCAACGAAGGGTCCGTGTCACCGTTTTAAATACATACGTTGGGGCACTTTGCTACCCCTAGACGTTGTATCTAAGAAGGAGACAGTTTCTCGGGCTCCCGTATTTGTAAATTGCATCTGTGTCATATGCATTTCTTCATGCATTCATCCATTCCACCCATGATAGATGTCAGAGTTTTGATTCGCACTAGATTTTATTTCACTTTAGTAAAACATGGGATCAAGTCAAAAGCCTTCGCTTAAAAAGAGGTTCTATCAAGTCAAAATCAAGAGCTTAGAGGTCACTAGTTTACGAGAGTTGGGGCAATTAATGGGTCAACTTCAACGGCAAGCCTTCCGCAAAGCCTATGGTAAGATTTGGGACCTAGCTAGGGTAAAATTCTCCATGGAACCGATTGTATCCCTTTCGCAGTATTATGACCAGCCCCTAAGGTGCTTCACATTTGAGGACTTCCAGCTAGTGTCGACTGTGAAAGAGTTTGAAGAAATCCTGGGATGCCCACTGGGAGGAAGGAAGCCATATCTTTTCTCTGGGTTTTATCCCTCCACGACAAGAGTTGCCAAGGTAGTGAAAATCTCAGCACAAGAGTTGGACCGTGTAAAGCAAAACAGAAATGGAGTAGTCGGAGTACCAAGGAAGTGTTTGGAGGAAAAGGCAAAGGCCTTGGCAAAATCAAGGCGAATGGGCTTCTTTTATTGACATATTGGCGCTTTTGATCTTTGGAGGTGTCCTCTTTCCAAATATGGAAGGGTTAGTGGACCTAGCAGCGATTGACACTTTCCTCGCCTTTCATCATGGCAAGGAAAGCCCGGTCGTCGCCATTTTGGCCATGCATGACACGTTCGACCAGAGATGTGAAAAGAGCGGCGCAAGAATTGTTTGTTGTACACCGGCTCTCTATGTGTGGCTGGTTTCACACCTTTTTCTCCAAGAAGGTAGGCCCGTCTATCCGCTACAAGGTCACCGCTCGTGCGTCGAAAAAAGAAAGACGAACTGGGACCAACTCTTGGCTAGCATAGAGGGGCGTCTGTTTATTGGTTCCCTCACTAGAAGGAAGGAAGAATCAGGATTCATCTTCATGCGAAGGATTTCCAAATGTTCCCTTAATGGGAACAAGGGGTTGTATAAATTATAATCCTGTCCTCGCCATAAGACAGCTTGGCTACCCCATGAGAGGAGCGCCATTAGACGAAAGCATCACGCCTTTCATTACACGGGGTTTCAGTGACCCCAATGCAAAGGTACTCCAAGGAGTTCGCAAGGCATGTGATGCGGTGTGAAGAAAGGACAGAGAGCTTAGGGGAAGCAGTAATGGGATCATCGGCGGCTATCATAAGTGGCTGAGAGTCCGGACACAAGGATTGGATTGGCTCCCAAATCTAAAGACTGTGAGAGACGATGAGGTTAAAGCTTCGGAAGAAAGTGATGAGGTACAAGCCCTATAGGCAGAGCTTGAAAGAGCCTGGGTAGTCAAAGAGAAGTTCAAGTCCATAGCCATCAAAGTCTGAAGAGAGTATGATGAACTAAGGGACGTCAATATGGCCACCGCTGAAGCCTTGGAACGAGAAACCAAGAAGGCCTGAAAGGAAGAACACGACCAAAACAAATGTGGATGGACCAATTTGCTCTTACTTTGAACAGGAGTCAAGAACTTCCCCGATTGCTAGCCAAGGCCAAAGCAATGGCGGACACCTACTCCGCCCCCGAGGAGATCCACGAACTTCTCAGCTATTGTCAGCATATGATAGACTTAATGGACCATATGATTAGAAACCGCTAGGAAGTTTGTATTGTCGCTCAGATCTTGACTAGTTATAACTTTTTGAATAAAATGAGTTTATCCCACATTTTTACTCCAAAAATCAGTGCGAATCAAGTCACTCCCGCATTTTATCTCTAGCATGCATTGTATGTTGGTCTCGTCCTTTGTCACGGGAAGCCGGAAGGTCCATATCACCTTCTTAACTGTACACATAGGGCACTGTGCCCCCAAATGCGCAAGTAAGAAGAGATAATTTTTCGGGCTCTCGTGTCCGTAAATGTATTCATATCATGCATTGCATAAACATCTCTTCATGGCATCATAATGAACATATCGTTCCTGCATTTGTCTGTTATCATATTACAGCCTCACATTTTGCATGAGTCATGGCATCATCATGCATATGCGTTCAACAAACTTTTTGATCTGCAAAATTGCATACCATTTGTTTTCATGTTTGCTCATCCTTGCGTTTTCCTCTACAAAACAAAAACAAAAAAGGGGAAGCGTGAAACTTCACACTACATTCTTAGTTCCATGTGTTAGGCACCATGAGCCAACCATGTTGGGATCATAAACCCATTTCTAAAAAAAAAACACACAACAACAAAAAAAAATAATTGAACATGGTACCTAATGCATGGTTAACTAGGAAATGGTGTTTCTTCGGGCATCTCAATTTCATAATTACATTTTCCGTGCATAAGCTTAAAGTATGCCCGAGTCATTCATCCCTATGAGATGTTGTTGAAGTATTGGCGATCAGAATTGCCATTCCTTGGATTATAGGGTTGAACCAAGCTCATGCTTTTACAAAAAGGTTCATCAAGTCAAGTTGAAATATGGAAGTAACCGTCTTGCAAAATTGGGGCAAAAGATGAATCGAGTCACATCACTGCTTCGTCTACTGCCAAACATATTTAGGATTGTTGATGTCCTTGTTACTTCTAGTTTCACCTTGACAAAGATGTCATGGACCATGTTGAAAATCTAAATTGATTCAACCCCATATCCTGCGTAAAAATTCGCAATACTTCGACTGTACATCATTCGCATACATCCATGCTTTTCATTGGTTGCATTGCTCATTGCATTCTTTCCTTGAAAAATAAAATAAAATGAACTTAATCATTGTTATA
Source organism: Glycine max (assembly GCF_000004515.6). Lineage (NCBI taxonomy): Eukaryota > Viridiplantae > Streptophyta > Magnoliopsida > Fabales > Fabaceae > Glycine > Glycine max. Next base: position 32,187,727 of record NC_038247.2, read on the forward strand.
AAAAAGAAAAGGACACGCTTTACGGCGCCCTTACCGAACTCGTGCTAGAGCTAGAGTAATGGGTGAAGCAGAGGAGGTGCAAGAGAAGATGAAGGCCGAAATGGAGGCCATGAAAGAGCAAATGGCCACAATGATGGAGGCCATGATGAGCATGAAGAAGATAATGGAAGCCAATGCGGTTATAGTTGCTGCTACTAGCGCTGTCGCTAAGGTGAACCCGATGCTCCATCTGGCCTCAAGCAAATGAATCATCCAACCTCAAATATGGTAGGCAAAGATTTGGGAAGTACGGATGACCCCATGATGTGCAAATTCAAAACAAGCACGCCTTCCCGCCATATGGCTTGCCTCCCAAACTATACACCACCCAATGTGGCGTACATTCCCAATGAGGATGTCAATAACTCCACACCCATACTCATTAAGAGCCAACAACCTCAATCTGATCATGCACATGTCTCTCAACCCATGGGGGAGACACATGGAATGCCCCACCACAATCTAGCCGACTTCGAGCCTTGCCTCGGATATGCCACTGAAGGGCAAGCAGTTGGTGGTATACCCCTGCAAAACACTTTGGAGGGCCCTTAGTGTCACCCACAACCACAACCCTCACGTTCCACAGCGGTTAAAAACCCTCATGACTATGGCAGGAATGGGAAAGTTGGATCATCTAGGCTCAGGGCCATTGAAGGAGGTGAAGATTACGCCTTTGCTAACCTAGAAGAGTTGTTCCTAGTACCCAATATCATCACCCCTCCCAAGTTCAAGGTGTTGGACTTTGACAAGTACAAGGGGACTACTTGTCCCAAGAACCATCTAAAGATGTATTGTCAGAAGATGGGGGAATACGCAAAAGATGAGGAATTGCTGATACATTCCTTCCAAGAAAGTCTTACTGGGGTAGCTGTTACCTGGTACACTAACTTGGAACCTTCCCGAGTCCATTCTTGGAAGGACCTAATGGTTGCCTTTGTTAGGCAGTATCAGTACAATTTTGATATGGTTCCGGATAGGATGCAACTATAGAACATGTGCAGAAAGGGGGACGGATCTTTCAAAGAACAGGCCCAAAAGGTGGAGGGATCTGGCGGCCCAGGTGGTACCCCCAATGATGGAAAGGGAGACGATAATCGTGATGGTAGACACATTATCGATACTCTACTATGAAAAGATGGTGGGCTACGCACCCTCAAAGCTTTGCGGATTTGGTCTTCGCCAGTGAAAGGATCGATGTGGGTCTGAAAAGAGGCAAATTTGATCATCCTACTAGGACGACTGAGAAAATTGGGGCAAATGAAGAGGGTGAGAAAGAGGGAGAAACCCATGCTGTGACTGCCATTCCTATACGGCCAAGTTTCCCACCAACCCAACAATGTCGTTATTAGCCAATAACAAACCTCCTCCTTACCCACCACCCAGTTATCCACAAAGGCCATCCCTAAATCAACCACAAAGCCTGTCTACCGCACTTCCAATGACGAAGACCACCTTTAGCACAAACCAAAAAACACCAACAAAAAGGAATTTTGCAGCAAAAAGCCTGTAGGGTTCACCCCAAATTCCGTTGTCATATGCTAAACTTGATCCCATATCCACTCGATAATTCAATGGTAGCCATAACCCCAACCAAGGTTCCTCAACCTCCATTTTTCTAAGGATACGACTCGAACGCAACGTGTGCTTATCATGGAGGAGCCCCGGGGCATTCCATTGAGCATTGTATGACCCCGAAGCATAAAGTGTGAAGTCTAATTGATACGGGCTTGCTGAAATTTGAGGAGAATCGCTTGTTGAATCCTAACATTGACAAGCAACACCATACATGGGGCAATTCTGGAAGCTGTTGTTATGACTCATCAGGATTTTCAAGTTTATGCCATTATTATAAACCATAGTTACAATGCTAAATGATATGGATAAAATGGACATCCTTGTCTCTCTCATCCTCTCACAAACACATCTTTGCTTATTCAACTTCCACCAGAATGTGAGTGTAAGCCATTGGTCTGTTTGCTCAAGCAACCTGCGCTCCTGAGTGTTGACTTCCAAGACCGTTCAATCAGAGATTACTCATCTTGCACATTGGTGGAGGTGTCGTAAAACAACGAGTAAAGTAAAAAAAAAAAAGAAGAGGGGGCATTTGATTGACTGTGTTTTCAAGTAAAAATATAGACGTTCATGTGACTTTATTTTATCATTCCGGTAAGTTTGTCTTCTTAGAGAAGCGAGTTGTCAAGAATAGGATGTTGGACAAATGGCCTCAGTTATCTTAAGAAAGGGGGGGTTGAATTAAGATGCAAAGACTATTCCCCAATTGAACTATCACTCTTTCTTTTTGGATTAACAATGCACCCTTAACATGAAATACTCAAAAGACAATTCAAAATAAACTTCTTTGAAGCAAAAGATAAATAGTAACAAATAAAAGAAGTTTAAAGGAAGAGAGGAATGCAAACTTGATTTATACTGATTCGGCCACTTCCCGCGCCTACGTCCAATCCTCAAGCAACCCACTTGAGATTTTCCACTCTCTTTGTAAAACTCCTTTTACAAAGTCTGAACCACACAGGGACAACCCTTCCCTTGTGTTCAGGAATCCTCTACAACAAGAGACCCACGATCTCTTAATCCCTTTTCAGAAATAAGAAGAAGAAATCTCTCTTAAAAGAGATAGATTGTACAATGAAGATCAATCAAAATTCCTTATTGAATATGCAAGTGGTTGACCAAGGAATCTTTTTGAGAGGATAAAAATTTTTGGGCAATGAAAACTCTCTTTAAATTTGTGTTTCCAAGTCACCTTTGATGGCCATTCATAAACCATTTGAGTAGATATGATTCTTGGAAATTATTTTCTGAAAATCTCCTCTGGTAATCGATTACAAGACTTGTGTAATCGATCACAGGCTTTAAAATTTGAATAAACTGCTGGTAATAAATTACCATCCATGTGTAATCGATTACACATTATAAATTTTGAATTCAAATTTCTAGTGACTGTTATAAACATTTTCAGCTGTTGGTAATTGATTACCAGAGAGTAAATCTCAATTTAAAATGATTTGGATAGAAGTCTTTGGCCAAACCTTTTGTTTTTTCAATTTGGAAACTTCTTCCTAAGATTCTAGAGATCAACTTGATCATATATCTTGATTTTCTTGGATTCTTGGATTCTTGTCTTGAATAAAACTTGGAAGTACTTGATCCTTTGGCATCATCAAAACATCAAAACATCTTGCTTCTACATAGGAGTCATTTGACTTAATCCATCAAAAAATCCTTCAACTATTTCTCGTCCTTGGAAAATTCTTTTTGCAAGAATCAACTGCTTCTTTCATTCTTCCTCACTACGAGGCTATGAAAACAAGACAACGATTGGTACCTCAAAGCCTTACACTGGGGCAATGAGGGGCATCGTGCATAAGCCTCAAGTGAACCTAGGGGCAGATTAGAAGTTCTCACCCAATAGGTTCCCTCCTACAAGGTCATGACAAAAGACAACGATTGGTACCTCAAAGCCTTACACTGGGGCAATGAGGGGCACCGTGCATGAGCCTCAAGTGAACATAGGGGCCGATCAAAAGTTCTCACCCGTCGATGTTTTTAAACAAAAAAGGGGGGGGGGGGACAAACCCTAGGATTTCAATGGATTGATTAAACATCAAACGACTCCATTGCCGTCACTCCAAAATGGTCAAGTGACTAAATCAAACAGAACACACACTCTGAGGGAGTTCCCGGAGAGATTTGCAAAAGATAGGATAAGGTTCCATGGACTATCACCTCTTTCAAAAGGACAATCAATCTGTGTTTCCCAAAAAAAATCAAATCAAAATCAAAATCACAAAATAGGGAAAGAATGTCATGAACATTGTACAACTTTCTATTACATTGCATTGTTTCATATGAAGTCCGCATTTACCAAATTTCACGACAAAGGTTGCATGCATCTGCATCCCTAAAAATTATGTTAACTGCATAGATTTCCTACATCTAATGTCCAAATCTTGTGGATTTGGGATGACCGGCCCTCTCGATGAGTTGATCTCTTGCTTTCTCATAAGGGTGGACCCTTGGGTACTTGTACCTATCACCTTGAGAGGACTACACGTCCTCGCCAACAGAGGGCTGCACGCCCTCACCTTCAGAGGACTACACGTCCTCGCCTTGAGAGGACTACACGTCCTCACCATCAGAGGGCTGCACGCCCTCACCTCTAGAGGACTACACGTCCTCGCCTTGAGAGGGCTACACGCCCTCGCCTTGGGTACTAGTTACCCTCACCTTCAGAGGGCTTCACGTCCTCACCATCAGAGGACTACACGTCCTCACCTTCAGAGGACTATGCGTCCTCACATCAGAGGACTACACGTCCTCACCTTCAGAGGACTACGCGTCCTCACCTTAAAGGACTGCACGTCCTCACCTTCAGAGGACTGCGCGTCCTCACC